>NW_027280254.1:367500-405000 GCF_046629955.1 Centroberyx affinis
TTGATTCAACCTCCAGTTGCTTTCAGTAGTTAACCAAAGTGAGGGGTAATTGTTCCAAAACCCACGGTTGCTTCAGACACAGAATTACCTAATAAGTCCATTAAATATTTAAAGGCGCTCTCCACAAAATCTCCTCGCACTAATTAAGAAGTGCTGCCATTGGTTCTCACCTCCATTTCTCTCTCTCTCTCTCTCTCTGTGAAAATAAATACACATGCGGTGGATTATGAATTCCTTTCCTCGTCGGAGACCTTGTTCTCCAGCAGCTGCAGATTAATAATACAGTCAGGTGTTGCCATGCGAGGCCTCCTCCAGATCAGAATGAACTGACCGTTGGGAATTTGTTCCTGGAACAAGAAACAGTCTTCCTGCCAGCTTTTACACACGTCTGCTGTTCTTTTATTGATGTGGCGGGCGAGGAGGATTGTTACCTAATGTTTTCGCAGCATTTTTATTTGTGTGTGTGTGTGTGTGTGTGTGTGTGTGTGTTTGTGTGTGTGTGTGTGTGTGGGTCCATCGTTGTCGGTACATGGTGTGTGTTAATCGCAAACTAGCGTGCTGTTGTTGAGAAATGCTGTTTTGGCAGAAGTTTTGCGGTCAGAGATTTCCCGGGAGAGGCTGATGCGGGTCGTCGAGGCTACGAAGACTAATTAGAATAGAGGAGGAAGGTTTAAATTAAGCATCTCAGTGGCACAGATACTGATAAACATGTAGCAGACACACAAAGTATGCTAGCACTAGGATAACAGGAGCTGAATCAGACTGCTGAACAACGCATACACTCTGCAGGCGCACATACACTGTATACACAAACGTTCTATAAGTCCCGCTCTTCCTGTTTTTCTTTCACAAATAGATGCATGCACACACACACACACACACACACACACACACACACACACACATCACAAGCTGCTGAAGGTTTTGGGGCAGAGATACTGGGGCTTGTACAACCCAGATGGGATCTTGTGTATGTAGAGCTGTTTTTGCCTGTAAAATGTTAAATAGATAATGACTTACAATGCAAAACACATCATAGAGAGATCTGACAATATAATATAGTCTAATCTAATGTCAGCACACACACACAAACCATTCTTTTCTGGCCCATCCACTCACTCATTCGTTCTCTTTCTCACTCTCTCTCTCACAACAAACACACACACCAACAGTCATACACACACACATGAATTACAGTCATGCAGTCATGGGAGTCTGTACCTTCAGGACAGTAGCACCTGGGCCCGGCCAGGCTGCTGAAGCAAGTGGCTCCGTTCTTGCAGGGCTGAGACAGGCAATGGTCCACCAGCAACTGGCAACGCTCCCCTTCATAACCTGAGAATCACACAGAGATGATATACATATGTAATCAACTGTCTGACTATGTCTGGCTTTAGAGTGGTAGACATTGTCCTCCATCCTGCTTCTGTCCTGCATCAACACTGCATTAGCGCAGCAGTGATTACTGCAGCCTAGTCCTTTGCATACATGGTAAAGTTGCTCTGAATAAGGATGTTGTGGCACAAAGCTGTGTCTCTCGCAGCTCTCAAGCGATCGTCAGATCTGAGCCACAAGGGTTGAAAGCCTTTTTTTCTGTGTTGATCCAGCCACAGAGGAACAATAGAGACACAGAGATTCACAGTGCAGCATACAGTATAGAAAAGAACAAAGCAAACATCAATCTGGACTGGGTACACTGATGGAAACACCACAACCATTAGCATCTAACTTTTACATTCTCTTCCACAGCTGAAACAGAAATTATGTAGGAAAAACACGGCCCTATGCATTGCAATTTAAAACACTATTATATAAAATTATAAAGTGTATTTTTTGGTTAATATCATGCTGCCATACTGTAGGCTGCAACAGATGCCGATTGATCCATATTTCACATTATTGCCTTTCTCAGCTGGAGTTCAGTAAAATCCAGCACCCAGTTTTCTTGTTTGAGCCACTTCACAGTAACAAATCAAAGCCCAGCAAGCCAAATGACTTCAGTCACTCAGTGGCTCTGTGTGCAGTCGAATAGGGCGATGATGAGATGAAGGATCTTTGTCCTTGACTGTCTACAGCAAAAACTGAGACACAGACAAAAACTGGACAGCGTCATCATGGGGCATCACAGAAGCCCAGACACATGAGCATGGGAGACACTTAACTCTTTTCATGAAGTACACTGATGAGGTAAATCCAGGTCAAAGCCATTATCCCTTATTGATTTCCCTTATTATATCTATACCAAAAGGAGGAGATGTACAGTAGATAAAGAGAAGCAGATGATTTAGAGAAGGATTTTGATGAGAGATGTGGATTATGCAGAAGGGGCTGTAACTCAATATGAGGAACATGTTGCTAATGTTTTGTACATTCAGTGTATATACCCAGTAGCATGTGCCACTGCATCATATGTAAATGAGTGATCTCTCAAATCTGTGCTGATTTAACAATGCTGTCTGTCCAGTCCTTTGATTTTTCTTGTTTTTCTCACCAACCACTCACACAGAGCCTGAGCACCATTCCCTAATGGGTAGTGGCTGGCAATCAGTAGTCTCCTCCGACTCTTTGAGGAAATTTACTTTCCTCCCAGACGCCTTCACTAAGTCTCTGTCCCAAAATAAAACTTAACTGACAAGATCAAAGGTTGAATTCGCTCTCTGTGCCGTCTCCCTCATTTAGAGATCCTCTCAGACAAAGTGACAGGAGAGAGAGGCTTTTATTCTTTGTGTCTCCGCAGCTCTAATCTAACCAATGGAAACCACAGTCGGGCTGAGATGTTTGTGTGTCTTCCTCAAGTCGTAGAGAGGACAAAGCAGAGCACACGACACACTCACAGGCCTGCATTCACATGACATGACACACACACACACACACACCTGGAGGGCAGGTGCATGTGAAGTTGCGGCCTTCATCCCCCTGTCTAACGTCGGTGCAGGTGCCGTTGTTGCGACAAGGTCTGTGGTGGCAGGCGTCGAATTCCTCACAGAATATTCCAGTGTAGCCATCTTCACACTCGCAAAAGAAGGTGCTCTGCAAAAAAGACACACACACACACACACACACACACACACACCCACACACAGAGACTTCACATCTCAAATCAATGAGCCTGCAAGGATGGTGAAATAATAGGAGATTGAGATGAAAGGAAGAAAAAACTTGTGAAATAGAAATAATGAGATTGAACATTGCGGAAGAGCAAAGCACTATCAATGTAGTAATGTACGGTTGAAATAATTTAATAACATAACAATGCAATAATAACCAGCTGTGAAATGATTTGAATTTCTGAAATAATGAGAGGGATGATAAAATAATGAGAAATTGAGTTGAAAGCGGGAAATTGTGAAAAGCTCTGGTAAATCTGTTGAAACGTCCGGTGCTAATACCAGGCTCAACAGAAATACACTTCCCTCCTAAATCCCTGGGCTTTGCTATAGTTTCAACCCACCGTAGTCCCTCTCCTTTCCATTGCCCTTTTGTTTGTCCTGCAGCCCAGAGAGAGTGGCTAAATCCCCTTCAGTGCAGTGTGTGGATGTGGGTGAGGGTGGACCGTGGGGTGTGGAGTGCTGCCCTCTACTTCCTCTGCAGCAAGTCTCTCTCGTTCTCTTAATATAGTAGAAGCTTTTCTTTTTTTTGTTATATGCTGTACTGCCCAACTCTATTGCTGATTCAAAAACTGACTCATTTTCATACTGACCCATATGCATTTTTTGAAAATCGGCAATGACTTTGAATGTGTTTCGCACGATTACGGGTGATGAAAACACAAAGAGAATCATGCAAAATTTGTAAACTTTCAATTCAAGTGAAAAGGTAAATACATCAAAAGTAAAGTTTCAGTTAAAAGCAGCAATAAAATAATCCTAAAATTCAATCATGGATCAATTAATTGAAAGTTTGAGGGACAAGACAGAAAAGGCCTAAAATTAATTTCCATTGTGGTTCTACTGCTTTAATTTGTTGTGTTGTGTGGTGTTATCTTATTCTGTCCTGTCCTGTCCTGTCCTGTCCTGTCCTGTCCTGTCCTGTTCTGTTCTGTTCTGTTCTGCTCTGTTCTGCTCTGCTCTGTTCTGCTCTGCACCACTCTGCTGAGTGAAAACCCAGGGAGAGATGTGATTATGATTTGCTCTAATCCCTCCTCTTTCTGTTCGTTCTGCCCATGTTATTGTTATACATTTGTGAATAATGCTCAGAAGAGTGGTGTTTGCACCAGTGGACACCAAAGTGACGATGCTGGGTCATAATGATGAACAAGCTTTGCTGTTGCTTATGGTGCAATTGAATTAGTGTTTGTAACTGAAGAGTGAAGTGTGAAGCAGTGGATTGCTGGAACCATTTTTAGACAAACGTACAAATTCAAATATGGAGGAATAGAAACATGCCTGAGTCTGAATAAATACTGAAATACTGATCACTGCAGATATCTGGGTGCTCCTACCTCATATGTTAACATAAAGAGGTTAGAAAAGCAGGCTTGGGGTCAAAAGAACCCTGGGAAAATGTTGGTGGGGAAGGTAGATGAGTAACACTCTCCCCTCCCTCAACATCTACGACTGATGTGCCTGTGAGCAAGGCACCGAACCCCCAGCTGCTCCAGTGGAGCTGCTCATTGGTCAACAGCAGACAGAAACAGAAGACTGTGGTTGTACTGGGAATCTCCCAGACGCAAATGTGTGGAACTGTGTGAATGTGAAGCAGGGTGTTGCTGAAAAGGAGCATACGTGCTCAATCAGCTTTCCCTGGATAAATAAAGGATAATAAAACAGTCATGTTCGAGGTTCAGCATTTGGCATCCTGGTGTCTGAGTGGGCTGACTTGCATATGTATTTGCAAAAATGTGGGATTTCCACATCATTCCCTCTCTCTGCCATCATCTCTCATCACTCAGATCTAAAAATGGCAACAAAAAAGGACCAATTCTGTACTGTCCCACATGATTTGTAGAAAATGATGTTTTCAAGTGCATACTGGTAAGACTGATCTGTATTTGCGTTTTGATGACCATGGTGCCGTGCCACAGTGATGTTGCCGTGGTAATACCAAATGAGGACAAGCACTATTAAATGTTTATTTGGAGGCATTTTAAAGTTCCTTTGTGAGCATACAGTCGCAGTCCCTGTGGACACACACCACTCTGTATTGGTAATGTAAACTTAGCCTTACTATTCCTCTTGGGGTTGGAGAAAGTGTACAGCAGCAGTATAAAATGACAGACAGATGGAATATAAAGCATAAACATTATAACCAATGCCAGAACAATTACTTACAATATGAACATCTGCCCATCACATTCTTAAATGCACATATTATACTATTTTCCCCTGTGACATTTGCAGCCATACATTTATTTAATTCAATTCAGATGTGTTACCTCACTATCAAATGTCTCTTTATGGGTTTTTAGCTTGAAAAGATGTCCTATTTGAGTACTGCAGGTGGATCCCTCCTGTCACTCTCCAGTGTATACCGGCTAATAAAGCTGAAATGCCGCAAGTCATCCTTAAAAAAAGAGGAAAAAAAAGAAAGAAAGTTCCTAGATCTCATACCTCAGAGGGCTGAGTGATGCACTTGCCCTTCCCGGAGCACTGAGGGTCGCTGAAGCGGCTGCCTGGCTCCACACAGCTGCTGGCCTTCACCGTCAGGTTGAGACGCAGGGTGACCTCCGGGGCGGTGGGGGTGCCCACACGCACCACACCTACAGCAGAGGAGGAGAGCCTTTTACAGACTGATCCATTTTTCAGTTTATCATTCTGATAGTTGTTAGCATGGATTGATGTTTGATATTATTTAAGAAAATTATATGATCCCTGTCTGAAAATGAGAGAAAATTTGCAACTGAATATCTTTATGTAATGTGCTTTGTTTTACATAAATGTTTGAGGACAGATTTGCCAGATTTCACTGTTAACTATGGAAAAAATGAACTCCCATGTGGCAAAAAGGTGTTAAGGAAAGAAATGATGCGAGTAAACCTTCATGATGACCAAAACAAACTGTCTCCTTCTCCGTCTCGTCTCTATAAGTTCGTAACATTTCTTTTTATATCCTGAATGAGAGCAGACAGCTACACGGGCGCTTGGATAAAAATAGCATCATAGTGAACATTAACTGCCGTTATTAAAGACCCGGTCTGAGCCAATGAGCTGCGAGCCGGGCGATGATGCTGCAAGCTCCGCAGCCAATCAGAAGGCTTATAAGATACCGTGTGCCCCTCCGTCACCCCTGACCAGAATGACAGTCGGCCCAATGACATCGAATGTCAGACCTGCCCAGTCACTGCTGCTTCACACACACACACACACACACAGAGAGTTGTGAAAACACACCTATAGACGCAGCCAACACACATACTGTACAAGCAAATATACACTCAATTATACAGACAAATGCAAAGTCACTGCTCCTCCCTCCTTACTGATGCTTTGCACAAACCGCATGCACACCTATAGGCCTATATATGGCATGCACATACCAAAGCATACTCATATATGGGCGCGCAAATCAGGCTTTCGTTCATTATCTAGTCTGACTGGTAACAACGGGACAGAGATGACAGAAAAAACAACCAATGCCTCTCCTCTTCGTCTTTCTCTTTTATTCTTATCACAAGCCAATTTGACCTTCATTCCTCCCCTTCCTCCGCTGCCCATCCTCTCTCTCTCCGTCTCTCCTTGTCTCTCATCTCCTTATCTACCTATCTGTCTCATCCTCTCTCTCCCACTCGCCCTTCTCCTTCTCCCCTCTGATTTAACTCCCCAGTGGTCTCTCTCTCTCTCTCTCTCTCTCTCTCTCTCTCTCTCTCTCTTTCTCTCTCTCTCACTCTCTCCAAGGCAGCCAATCGAAGGCTGTGCCACGGAGTTAGCAGACATGTCAAGGTCACCAGACAGGCCTGGACAGCAGAGCGCAGCAGCATCAGGTATGGAGAGCACACCCAGAGGTCGACCAGCCCTTCAGTCAAAGAGCAAGACTCCAATTACCCCCCTCCAGCACCTGCTGCAGCCTCCACAACCTTCTGCCACCATTGTGTGAATACTCTTAAACAATGTGTGTGTGTGTGTGTGTGTGTGTGTGTGTGTGTTGTGTGCCTGTGAGAGCTCAATATTCAAACACAGATGGAAAATTCAGCATAAATATGAAATTGTTTTTTTTTTCTCTTCGATATGCAAATATGCCATCCTGCCTCATATATGCAAATGTTCTGCGATTCTCCCCAGTGACATTTCAGGAGTAAATGCTGTAAATATATTTAATTCCATTAATTCTCTGATGTTTTGGTTCGATACTAAATGAGCCATTTGGAGTTACTTGGCTTCAAAATTGTTTCCTATTGGAGTGTACTGTGGAAGTTGTTGTGGGTGAAGCACCCCCATGTTGCATTGCTCGTGTATTTAACTTGATAGCACCCGTGTAGCAGCCACAGAACTTGAATGGATAGAACGGTCATTCCCATTCAAATCAACGTTCCAATGGCGGCCATTTTTATGTGGGCTAGCTTCCGTATGAAATATGAACCGACTTACGGCAAGTCGCTGAGGCAAGAAGTTTTGAAGCAAGAACCAAAGGAGCTTCTCTGTCTCCTTGCTGCATGGATTACTAATATGCTAATAGACTAGAAGAGCTAGCAAGAGAAGTAGCCTACAGTCTATGATAACGCTACGTTAGCCTTGTCGCTAACGTTAGCTTTCAGTTGAGTGTTGACAGTTTGTCAACAGTCTGCACAATTCTCAAGCAAGTATGACACACTTTGCGGCCATTTTATGCTGTACTAGCCAAATTACCATGGCAAACAGCAGAAGGACCGTCCTATCCAATCAAGTTCTGTGGTAGTAACTGTATAATAAGCGGGGCTTTCACTTTGCCTACAGCTGTACTGAAAGACTGTGGACTGGAGTCAAGCTCATGACCTTTGTTACATGTCACTGCCTCTTTCTCTCTCATTTGTGTACACTATAATAAGGCAGAAATGCCATGAAAATAATGATTTGAAATTGTTTGATATACTGGTACACTGCAGGAGAGTGGAGGGGTCTTACTGAGGAAGTAGTTTTGTCCCAGTGGCAGGGAGTGGTCCGGCACCACCAGTCCATCATGGGCCTGCTGGAACCACATCATGGTTCCCTCTAGCATCGACGAGCGCAGGAAGCCCTCTTCACTCACACGCCACAGCACTGGAGCCCCACTCGCATTCACCACCACCCTGGGTAGAAGGGAGGAAGGGACGGAGAGAGAGAGAGAGAGAGAGAGAGAGAGAGAAAGAGAGAGAGAGAGAGAAGGATAATCAGAGAAAGAATCTGATTCCCTCAGGCTATTCTATAGCTCGGCACAAACCCCAAGCTTATAACCATTGGTATGATTCATTGTTAATTGATGACCATTCTGAGCCCCATGTTTTCAGTCAGTGCTGCAGGCTGTAAATATTTACTGTGTAAATAATAGATGGTACCTGACACTGGCAAAAAAAAATACACAATGTACAAAATATTAAGGACATCTTCCTGATACTGAGTTGCAGCCTCTTTTTGTACAATCCAAATCTCAGTTGTCTCAAAGCTTAAAAATCCCTCTCTTACTCATCTGCTTCTCTTTATCTACATCTCCTCCTTTGTGATTGGTATAGATTTAATGAGGGAAATCAATAAGACATAATGACTTTTACCTGGATTCACCTCATCAGTGTACTTCATGAAGAGGAAGTGTCCCTAATGTTTTTTACATTCAGTGTATATACTGTATTAACATTTAACGACTTGGCGAGTACTTGATTTATCTTGCTGGATGTCGTTAGCAGCACCAAAATGTCAACAAAATGAGCTTGCAAGATCTGATAAATGAAGTAATCCTTGATGTGAACTTCTCCAACTCTCTTCCTCCTTAGCTCGAGTATTCAAAATAAGGAGTTTAATAAAGCACTCCTGTCTGCATGCTTTTCCAAGTATTCTGATTTTGTGATACTCTACAGATGGTCTTCCTACAGAACAGCGATGCATGTTGTCAAGGGCTTGAACCTGACGCCCACTGGTCTTCCTACTCACTCCGCCCTCCTGGCATCATCGTCAGGTCTAGTGAGTAATGGCCGGTGCTCTCTGACTCTGTGGGGGTGATATTGCTCCCTGTGGAAACATTGTGACCCTGATGAACAGAGCAGTGAAATAGATGTGGTCAAGGGCTATTATTCATCAGGACTTTGGCCAATTTGTATGAGTGAGAGAGACCGAGACAGACCAACAGATAAATTGAGAGAGAAACAGGGAGGGTAAGAGAGAGAATAAGAGAAAAAAGACAGAAAGAGTGGAAGAAAGAGAAAGAGAGAGAAAGCTTGTGAGCACATACAGCATCTCTCTCTCTCTCTCTCTCTCTCTCTCTCTCTCTCTCTCTCTCTCTCTCTCTCTCTGACACACAAATCTTCCAGCCTCTTTGGGATATAAGAGTTTTATTACTTTATTATTAACATCTCAAAATTTATGTTGCTTTTGGTTCAGTACTTCATTTTCAAGTGGTGTGTGTGTGTGTGTGTGTGTGAGTGTCCTTTCATGCCTGTGTCTGGGGGTGCGGTCAGGCGTCGTGCGTAATTACATAGTCTGCAAACAAAACAACAGCAGTTGATTAACGCACAGCTAGGAGCTGCCAGTTTGTGATCGTGACAAGGCCCTGAGTCGTGCCCATCATCTATAATGAGGGGCAACATTAAGGACGGACAACACTCACCTTGACCAGCGCTTTTGCATTATGCATTGACCCTTATTTACCAAGCCTTTTGTACTGTTAAAGTCCCAATGAAACCGCATTTTGAGAGCTTGCTTCTTGATGTATTTCCTGTTCAAACAGGATGTTGGGGCGGGACATAAAGCGAGGAGGGATTATTCAAAAGTGTAAACCAATAGGATATCAGTTTGGGAGAGAAAGGCAGTTTAATTTGATGGTACAGGTGGCATTGTTCAAAAATCTGTGTCTATGTGCACATACTGGTACATGATGAAGTCGCTGTTGAAGATTGTCCATTTTCCAGGAAGTAAATGGAATGAGATTTTGAAATAAAATACGAGAAAATATATTTTTTTGTGGCATAAATTGTCAAATAGGTGTATGGTATGGTTAGAATGAGCTAAAATTTCAGTGACTTTAAGAACAAACCTGCTTAGAAAAGCCTTTCCCTGGATAAATCAAGATAAAAGTCGTAGTATTGATATAGGGTGTGAGAAGCTGATACCCAAAGATACAAGATATATGTCATGTTGCTTCAAAGTTGCTGCAATGGGCCCATTTTAATGTTTCTATATTTTCTTTATTGTGATAGTTTTGAATGCCTTGCTGTAACTCTTGCAAAACTTGAGCCTGAACTTGGTTAGCATCCTAAAAACAGGGTAGATTCTGTTCATTTAGCCAGTATTTAGGTCATGAGTGGTATGATTCTGAAAGTGTGGGTCCTCAGAGGAAAAAGTCAGGCAACTGCAGTCATAAAGCGTACGAGAAGCAGCAGGGAGTCTTACTTAACAGCCGTCTCCTCGGGCACCTCCAGAGACAGAGTCAGGGTCCCCGAGGTCAGCTCACACAGCTCAGGACTCACACAGTGCAGCCCCTCGGTCACCTGCAACACACATACACACACACACACACACACACACACACACACACATTTTACACATTTTAAAGAGACATTTCACCACAAAGAAACAACTTTGGATCGGGTAAAGTCATCTAAACTCAACCCATAGTTTTAGTTTCAGCTGTCTCACCCTCTCCGCCTCCCACGGCACCACCAGCAGCCGCTGCCCGGGCTTGGGTTGCCATGGCTGCAGGGTGGGAGGAGCCTGCGAGGCGGTGGGGGGGACGGTGGTCGGCTGCTGCGGCTGGGTGGCGGTCGCGGTCGTAGAGGCGACTGGAGTAGCCAGTTCGGGAGCGGAGGGAGTAGCGGGGTCCCAGCTGGCGGCGGGCAGGTCCAGCAGGATCTGGTCGCACCTCTCCCCCTCGTAGCCTTCGCTGCACTCGCAGGTGTAAGCCGCCTCCCCCTCCTCCCCGCCGTCGCTACGGCTGCAGTTTCCATGGAGACAGGGGCTGCTGGCACAAGGGTCTGTGAAAAACTGGGGGAAAAACACAGGAAAAAATAAATAAAGGAAGAGTTAGAGAGAGAGGCATAACAAACAAAAACATATCTAACTGTGTTTCTTGCCTCTGTCATATACGGCAATATCCTGCCAGCGCCGCCACTCTCTTCTACACACAGTATTAGCAGTACCCATATTTTTTGTCACTCTCTGTCCAGTTTTTCCAGCTTACACTGCAAAAGCGCAGAGTATCAAGGGATTCAGCTTCATTTTATATGAGCTCTGTGTCTCAGGGAGTGGTCCCTAAAACACTGTGACGAACAAGAAAGTGCATAAGCAGTCCAAACTCTCACTGATCATTTTCCTCTCCCTCGCCACTCAGCTACTTCTTTTATTGATCTCTTACTCAGCTCCTTCCTTTACTCGTTCCGTTCTGCTCTTCTCTTTTATTACACTCGCTTTTTAATGATTTGTTGCAGGAGGGCTCCAATTCACTCTCTCTCTCTCACACACACACACACACACACACAAATACTGTACAGATATGCATACACACACATAGAAAAAAGTGTATGTGTATGTGCAAGCAGACACACACATTCACAGAAATGCATTGACACACACACATGCGCACGAACGCGCACACGCACTCTTGCATTTCATTCCCAAGCAAGGTCTCCCCTGTCATGCAGCAATGACAAAAATGCAGCCTGACAGCCTCCTTCATGCTGGTTTCCCCCATCAATAATTGAACATATTTGGAGGAAAACATTCCGGCATGGCTGTTGAAGGTGAAAGAGGACAAAGCCGAGCTTATACGAAGCTTACTGCCTGACACCTTGTTGCCTTTTGCTTTGCTTACAGAGTCTTCTTAGGCTTAAGAAAGTCTATAATCCCGCCGTCTCGTCTTTTCCGGCAAATTCACCAAAAAGCATCAGCAGTGGTGCGACCTCAGGTATCTATGGCTCCAGCTGCCTGGTTTAAAATGTGTGCAGATAACAGCTATTAATGAAACCCAGGGAAAAACAAACACCCTGCCGGAGAGAGGGGGAACAGAAGGATGGTAATGACGCTTGTGTTGAATCCCTCGGTGCTTATGAGGGTGTGTGTGAGCGTGTGTGCATGTACGTATGTATGTGTATGTGTGTGTGTGTGAGAGAGAGAGAGAGAGAGAGAGAGAGACAGTAACAAAGAAAGGCAGAGCGTCATTAACAGTCCGTCCTCTGCGCGGCCGAGTCACAGCTCATTAGTGCTAAGCTCTCTCAGGTTTTTCCTCTATCAAACCTCGTCTCCGGGCTCTGGAGAGGCGGCGCTCCCTGCAGCCCCGGCAGGCCGCGCTCCGCTCCTGACACAGTCTGCTGCTCTTATCGCCACTCAAATGCCACCGGGGAGCTCTGCCTGAATTTATCAAACTTCTTAAAGTAGAACAACAGTGGGCTGTCTGGGTTAGAGGAAGCAGTGGAATCCGACTCATGACCTTTTTCATATGTCACTCACTCACTCTCTCGCTCTTCCATCTTTCCAGTCTCTATCCAGTCTCAGCCGGATGCTGTCTAGTAAAGCACGCGTATGGAGGATACAGCAGTAGTTATGTTGTAACTTGGTGGCGTCACTATATGGCATCTGCTATGGCACCTGGTAGCATTACTACTTATTTATTTATTTACTATAGGCCTAGCCCCCCTGTATGATTCTGCTTGTTCTGCAGCAGCAAACAGCTCATAAGCCCTGGGATCTGACAAACCATGTGAATCAATTTCTTCTAAGCGGCTGATAATAACCCACATTAGTCCCTTTATCTATATTCCCACATGGGCCAACAAATAGAACAAAGAGATCTTCTGAGGCTAAATTAATTGCTTCACAAGTTGCAATGATCTATTTGCTAATTTAGGATGGCTGTCCTAAGGCAGGGAGGATCAATACAGCTGGGCGGAGGGGAGCAGGAGTGCCACTTAAGCTATTGGCGCCATCAATTTAACCTGGTGGAGGGACTGGGATGAGTCCTGTCTCTGTCTCTGCGGTCGCTTCACACACACACACACACACACACACACACACACACACACACACACACACACACACAGATACAAGTTCTTCAAACTGTTGAGGGAAACACACTTAAGCACATACATACATATATGCACATTTGATTGTGCATATACACAAAGAAAGAGAGAGAGAGAGAGAGAGAGAGAGAGAGAGAGAGAGAGAGAGAGAGCATAGTGTTTTAATAGGTGAAGGGAGGGGAGGTAAAGGGAATGAAACACAGACAAGCATCAGCATAAAATCACAATGGGAAGCAACAGTATGGAAAGCAAGCAGAATCTGAACTACGGCTGTATGTTTATCCATTTAGAGCATCATGAATTAAATATGAAACTCAACAAATGGATAATTTAATTTGGTAGCGCAAACCAAACACGTGACTGCTATGTTACATCTCATTGTCCACACTGGCAACACATAAATAATGTAAGTGTAAGAAGTTAGACACATACAAATGGCCACTAGGCCTAGTTGAGAATGCACATTCACATGGTTGAAGCATAAAATAACCTTTCCTTATGTTCATAATTGCAACCAAATGTCAACACCTGGTCTTGAGAGTTCAGAACCTCTTGTGCCTTCAAATGGCATTGAAAATATTCTCCAAACACTTAGCTTTTCATCTGTATTAGAAGATAATCTGTCAAATCTATCATTGTGGCTGAATACTCGCTTAAACACTGTTTTACGCAGAAAGTGAAAAGAGAATTTCTCTATGGGGATTAGTCATTTATCAGATTATTATTGAAATGCCTAATAGGTTGTTTATGTAATTTCTGTCTAGGTGGTGTGTGCCAGTGGAAGCTGATATGGCTTTAACTGCTGGGAAAACCCCTGTTTTCTCCCAATGCAAGGCAACAATTGGGCAACAATTACATTTTGCAACGATCAAATAGAATCACAGACACATACTGAACAATGTTGACAGTATTTAGATACAGTTCTGTGAAGGGCTGCGAGGTAAACACAACCTGATATCACAAAGTAAGTGGGTGGCAACGGTAAACAGCAGGCTTCATGTGAGAAGGCAGACAACTCTGATGTGATGAGGAGAAAACAAACCGGCAGCATGATCATTTAATATGCTACTCCTGGTGTTCAAAATGAGACTCAACTACCGATTATTCCACAAATCATTACTGTCTGGTGAAAACCTTGTGTCTCCAAAATATCAAACAGCCTTGGGTTCAGCTTCACCACCATGAGGTTTAGAGTTTATCTGATGGGTTTTGTCAGGGTTACATGAGACCAAGGATGGTAGATAAGGAGCATGTAATCCTTCAATTGAAGTTAAAAAGTGAAAATCACCCAAATTTGTCTCATCATTTCAATAACTGTTTTGAAGGATTTGAGTTTGGGAATAGTGCTTTTTATATATTCCTATCTGGGTTTGCTCTCAACATGCAGTTCTGCAGCTGGTAAACCTGTAACACTGATGGGGCTTGAGCCGTGAGATCAGCTGCTTCGTACCAGCAGATTATTGAGCGCCCCATTTCACCAGTTTATCAGCCACTTAATGTTTATGGGTGTTTCATTTGAGCTGAAGGTGATAATGCTGCAGGGGGCCACTTTAATGGCCAGATAGCCCACCTAAACACACACACTAAATTAGTTGTAAGAGCGATTTCTGGACGACTCAAAGTACACACACACACATACACACACACAAACAAACACAAACTCTAAGAAAGACACGCGTACAGGTGTAATTTATGAAGAAATATTCCGACAACGTTCCATGCTAAACAAGAAATTTTAATATCCATAGTATTCCGATGATGTCACATGCATTTCCTACCAGTATGCTGCTTTACAATATTCACAGCTCATTGGCTGTGGCTGTCATTTGATAAGAATCACCTGTTAATTTATTATAATCACTATAATGTTATTTTCCTACCAAGATGGTGACGATGTAACAGAATACTATGAATATGCAATGAGAAGCATTTCAGCTTAGACTGTACTCTTTAAAAGCATCAAGCATGAATGTTTGTACACATAAGGTATCATTTGATACAGCCCATCAAATGCACTTGTACCGATGGTTACACACACACACACAGAGAGAGAGAGAGAGAGAGAGAGAGAGGAACACACACAACTTCACCCATAGACACCTGCACAAGCACATCCTCGTGGACACACACACACACACACACATACACACACACACACACACACAGAAAGAAGTAACACAGCTATTATGTGACAACCTGAGAAGCTGATATAGTCACTCAGTAGGTTGCTTGAAATTGTTCTGCGGCTCTTTTATAACGATCAAGATGTGTTGCCATAGCTACAGTAGCTAGGTAACGTGAGAGCAATTATCTTACACACAGTGTGTGTGTGTGTGTGTGTGTGTCTGTGTGTGTTTTCACACCCTCACCCTACCTCTTCATTCTCAGTATTTGCCCAAAGAACCCCATTGTGCTACAGAAAGACGATCCATCCCGCAAGAATTACTTATGATCTTCGCATGGAACTATCGGAGCTGTTTATCACCACTCCGCCTCCCTCAGTCAATGTGTCAATGCCCCCTGCTGCGGAGAGAGACTAGACACAGATCGCAGGTATTTTGCTTAATCACTCTCTCACTCACACCGACACCTGCAAACACTCGCGCACAAACAAGCCGATCTCAGCAGGATCTTAGAGAGGATCCATTTGTCTCATAAAAAATCCACTTAAAGCCTAAGGGACCCTTCCTGATACGATGCGATTGTTTCTGGTCGCCTGCAATCGCTGTCATGCAGTGATGCCACAGTGAGTCGGCAGTACGTGTTAGCTGGGTTTGAACCCCCACCACAATCAGCGAGTCTCCAGACAGTTGTTCACATCCCCATTAATTTCTCTGTGATACCGAGCTGCAGCTTGGAATCGAGAGAGAGAGAGAATAGACATAATGAGATTTTTTTTTTTTTCTGAGAATCGGATTGCCTTGTTAGAAGAGAAGTATAGCTCCTCTGTTCATTAAGTTGACTCCAAAGCATGATGGGGAATAGTGTGCAAATAAATACAACTATCGCTTGGCTCTGGAGGAGAGGGCCGGCGGGAGAACATCACTTCCAGACATGAAAGGAGGTTTTCCATGTGGGAGTGTGGAGAGTAAAGTCTGAGATGTTCCATGTAATGAGATTGGCTATCTATACTGGATTGTAACCCAGTCTTTAGAGAACTCCTACTCTCTCATTATGTCTGCACAACGAGGGTGGTTTATAATAGATTACACCAAGTCCTGTGTGGAAACTTGATCCTGATTGGCAGGAGGATGTATGTTGTTGTTTTTTTGTTTTGTTTTTAATAAATTACAACTACAGCATAACTGTTTTATCACCATTCTAAATTAGTATTTTTGCTGTCTATGCAATAAACAGTTCTGAGTTTCTTAAAAAAAACCCACAATATGTCATGTCATGTTATTGCTTATCATGAAGTTTTGTTTCTATCAGTAATAAAACAATTCGACCACTTAATCAACTGAATCAACCAATCATTCACTCATTCAGTTATAATTCAGTCAATTTCTATGCAACCTATTTAATACAAAACAGATTATTCACGATAGTTACTAAATAACTAAGAATTCAAAAGTAAATATGTAAATATGTAGCTGAAAGCAAAGAAAGATGGAGAATTACATCAATATGAAACTGAATCTCCGCAAATAATTCTCAACTCCAGAAGATAATACACTGTTCTCACAGTAGTACCGCCAGGAGAAACTTGATGTAATGTGTCACCAGGGATCTTATATTCCATGTTTTACTAATGAGAGATTCGGTTAATAATAGATGCATCCGATCTAGATCCATCTTCTTTTGAGGAGTGAGCGCGTGTTTGACAACCGTTAGCTGTTTGCTGAATGCAGGGGCACAGAGAGAAACTAGAGCATCTCTCTGCATTGCGTAATCTCACAGGAGCAGAACAAATATCAGGCAATATAAGGCTGGAGAGAGAATGCAACCCTGCGTCCCACAGGCCATGTACCCTACAGCAAGTACACACACAGACACACACACACACACACACACACACACACAAGAAGACACGCACACTGACATACTTAAAAATGCACGTGCATATGGACCATGTATGCAAGAGGACACATACACACTTGCACTTAAACACACATATACACAGGAGACTCATTGCATACATATACGCACAAGAGGCTCACACACACATACACACACACACACTCTGACACAAAGGCAAAAACACACACCCTAAAGAGTTATTCTCCAAAGATCTGCTCCTCCACCAGGCTCAGTGATCAAATTGACAGCCGTGAAGCACAATGCATCACCAAGGTTAGGGAATTAGTACCAGAACTATTTGGCCATTAACAGCCAGGGAACAAATACACTGTAATTATATAATCACTCACACAGCAATTAACTGGATGAAGTAAATTAAACCTTCATATCTCCAGCGGTAATTTTTATCTTGCACGTGCAGCACATAATGAGCAGCAGCAATCCAGCTACAATAAAATATTTAATTCATGATAGCGACAAAATAATAATTGAAAATCATCCCTCAATAGTGTCGTTCTCCTCAGTATTCTCTCCTATCTCCTCTCGCAGTGTGAGGTTTCTTACCGCAGCTGTCCTGAGATGTGGCCTGGTTGTAAAAAAAAAAAAAAAAAGATCTAAAAATGAAATACATAAATTCAAATACATGCCATTCACAGAAAACAAAATCACGAAAACTGCTTCTGATTGTCCCATAATTAACTGAATAATCAGTGATCCGATACACGTAGAAGAAAGTCCACACACACATTCTCTCACTCTCTTTTTTTAAGTTTGTGTGTTTGTGTCATGACGATTAGCCACAGCGGAAACGCCGCACTTTCTCAAATGTATCAAAGTGAACCCGTTCTATGAGTGGAATGACTCAGGGATTCAAATGGAGCCGAGCAGGCGAAGCAGACCCAATGAAGCATAAAAAGCTTAATAAAGCGAAAGAGTAAGGAGTCAACAAAGCAGAAAAGTGGTTGAGACAGAAGACGATGAAGACACAAGAGCTTTAGAGATATCAAACCAAAGACTGAATAATGTTCTGGCTCCTAAATGTATTGCTCTCAGCTAGGAAGTTGTTTTGATAAAATAGATCATCTGTTAATCTGATACAATGCCTTCATCTCCCATGATTCAATTGGCCAGTGTCCCATTTGAATGAACATAACATATGGAGCTCTATGGAAACTGTAGGCAGGGTCAGAGTGAGGAATCACCTGCATCATAGAACAGTATATTGATTTGTAAAAGCTTGCCTTTGTGAAAAATGCAACAATGTACCCATAGATAAGAGAAACAAACAATACAATGACTACTGTATATATACAGTATAAGCCTGAAGCCTGGTGTTGGGTAGGTTTTCCCTTATAAAGAGTGAGAAATGCATTGTACTTATAAACTGACTGAAATGTTGCCAGAAGAACAAGATGCGTTGCATGCTTATTGGCATGCTAATGACTCTATTACACACATCATGATGCAAGACCGTGTCAGACATTTCCATCCTTGGCAGAAAACTGACTTTTTTGTTCACAGGCAATGGTAGCAGCTGTTTTTTTGGTTTGTGATCTTAATTTCTTTGTGATATAAGTTACATAAGACACAACTAGAAACCAAACCTTACCCTTAATTCTGACCTTTACTTGCCTAATGTTAACCATTAGCTAACCTTTTCATATGACGCACCGATGAAAATGACTGTCAAAATTTGTGCTATTGTCACATAATCTAATTCATGGTGGAGGAATATATATATATGTATCTTCACCTACTTTTTGTCCACAGCATGCAATCTGCATTTCAGAGTTCATGCTCATTTCATGAAATTTTCTTCTTCTTCTTGTCTCAGGAAAAGAACATGCTATCTCCTGTATGTAGAGTTATGTGAGTTTATATGTGCTTATTTCACCCAGGCAGAACTTTAGAGGTGGGAGAAACTGCCTTCAGTCTTGGTGTTGAACAGAGTTTATTTGGCATCATAAGAAATTCATGAGATGCCATCTTGGAAGGAAATTTTCAAATAAAAAGGTAATCATATGCCGAACCCTCACCTTGACCCATCAGCAATATTAAATCAATAATATTCACAGGCAGGGTATAGAAGTGTTTTGAATTTGTGGTTTAGCTTTTTAGTGATAACCTGCCTGGCTGACTTGTCAGTGTTCCAGACATCATTGTTGTTATGATTTATTACACCCGTCAGTCAGAAAACCACCCAGCATGAAACCCCTCATTACCCAGCCCCATCACTTCTACTGTCAGCAGAGACACCACTATAATGACACGACCATTTTGGCTCCTCTGTCGGTAACAGTTTCCTATTTTGAGCATGGTCAGGAATAGCAGGCGATTTTCTGGGCCTTCTATGGTAAATGCTTCAAGTAATGGTGGACTGTGGCTGTAAGAAGCAGCAGAATGAAGGCTGAGACATCACTTGTGGTTCTGAATCTGTTATATGGACAATAGATGTGTGAGGCTCTTACATTCTCCTAAAACAGCCTCAATTACACTGCTTTGCAATGCCAAAACTACTCCTACCCAACAGACACTTCTCACCCTTTACTCCACTGAACTGGCTCAAAACAAATATCACATGTGCAAATGCCACTATTTGAAGCAAAGATTTCATAACAACATTGCATTGAAGCACATCAAGCTATCCCATCAATTAAATAAGCATCAAAACAAGCTGCAAGCCTTACTTTATTAATTCAAATAAAAAAGTGCCATGCATTGCAGATGTTACTGAAATTGTCTCATTCTTCAATAGCACAAATTTGGACAGCCATTTTGGACACAAATTTGGACAGCCATTTTCATCGGTGTGTCTTGAAACCTCAAATATGTAAAATCACTTCCGGGAAAAAGCCATGTCATTCTGATTGCATCCATTTCATTAAATCAAGCACACCGACCCCACATTAGCTAACGCTTATTAGACTCCCCGTCTGATTTCATTACATGCGTTCAGACTGAATCAGCATTTCCTTTTGTCTGTCTGTGTCACCTACAGGAGGGCGTTTTCAATCTTCTCAGCCTGGGAGTAAAACTGAATAAATTTGATGTTGCCTTGGGACCCGTGGCTCATTAAAGTATATTAGCGCTCTTGTCATGTGGAGACCCAACAGAAACAGGCCAGTGACCCATTTAGGTCCTGAGCCTTAGTTTAAGAAATGCTGCAATATAAAAAGCTCTTCATAAAATAATTAGACAGTCCTGAAGTCGTCGCCTGTCGAGTTTAGAGCAGGCTGAGTTGAATCCATTTGGAAGAGAGTGACAGCTGTCTAGTGATATTGGGACTGAGGTGCAAACAGATGACAAGGCTATTCAGATACAGAAGCTATTTTGACAAGATAAATCCAGCTGGTTGAAGGCAAATGAACTGCAGCACCACAACACTTTGACTGAAAAATAGATGTGTCTTGTGACCCATTTCCTTTGTTTTTTACATGCGTTTTTTACGTGTTACAAATAAGATAAGTTTAAACTTTAATGATCCCTGTGGGGAAATTGGGAATATAAATAGAATTGGAAATAGAGTTTAAAATGAGGTTGTTGTGTTTTTTTTTTTGTTGTTGTTGTTGTTGTTGGTGGTGGTGGTATTGTCACACCGGCAATGTTGACCGTTCCTGTGAAAATCCAGCCTGTAGCTTCAGCACCATGAAACGTCAATACAATTGGTCTCCTGCATTGATCTCCCTAAGTAAACACACTATGTTTTCTCCTTCTTCTCCACTTCTCCTAAGTAGCTTCCTTTATGAGGAAAGAGGAGAGGAATACAGAGGATGGGAGAAACTTGTGAGAAGCTTGTGGTTCCAAGAGTTGCAGTCGCTTGGAACCACAAGCTTCTCACAAGTTTCTCCTAACCGACTTTACACATGTAGCCACCCGGTTTTGATCACATTTTTCCCTAGGAGCCAATTTGGGTAGAGTTAGATGAAGTCAGTCTGTGTAACGAAGAGTGTCAGCTGTCAGTCCTCATATCTGTTGGATGATTGACAAATCTCAGAGAGAGCTGAAGTGGGAAGGAGTGGAGAGAGCGTCACACTGACACCATGGACAAGTGAGTTAGATATGGAAGATTACATCCTGTCCTCGCGTATCGCACAGTTCAACAGCCCCTGACTCACTGTGTGATTTTATCAGAAGTTAAATATCATTCTTTTTCTCTGAAAGAAAGTGGGCAGTGAAGTATTTCTTCCCCAGGTTATAATATTATTGTTACTTGAGGCAGGAAAGTTGGGAAAGAGATCCAACAGCACATGAGGCAGAATTTGAACGCTTGCAGTCAGGGGTGAACGGTATGTACTGTACATTTTTAACCCTTTTTTAAAAGACAACACCAACATTTTGGGAGTTTGGCCCATTGGTCAACTTACCCAATATCTGACGAGAGGATTGGCACCAAAATCACCTGTGTCTCCAGTAGATAGGCTAGCTGTCAAGCTGTCGGGTGCTCATGCTAATGCTTTAGCATTCAGTATGTTAGGTGACTAGCATTAGGCCTATCCAAAGAATGAAGATAACACTTTTAGTAATTCAAAGTGGGTCTGTTGGTTTTTACTCTATGGCCTGTAGATGTATAACTTCTGAAAACAAAATGCCAGTCTTCACTATTACTTAAGTCCATTACAAATCAACAGCGCAAAAAACGTTAGCTGTCTGGCTAACTTCACTGACTTCCTGTGTAAACAAAACAAAGTCAAAGTCTCACAGTAAACAAAGTCTCACAGTCAAGAAGAGAGCTCTTCCACCACAAATAGTTGATTATTTTTTTAATCCCCTAAACAGCCTGGCAGGCTCAGATGCGTACAAGTTCTCATTTTCTCACTTTTAGGATAATGCCTGATAAGTTGCCTGCAATTACTTAACATATTGCATGCTAAAGCATTAGCATGCACACCAGATCTACATGATTACCTCCGCCAAGGAGGTTATGTTTTCGGTGCCGTTTGTTTGTTTGTCTGTTTGTTTGTCTGTTAGCAGGATTACAGAAAAACTACTGGCCCGATTTTCATGAAACTTCGTGGAAGGGTGTAGCATGGGCCAAGGAAGAACCCATTAAATTTTGGAGCGGATCCGGATTCGACTAACGAACAAGCAATAATAGCACGAACCTTGGCGGAGGTCTGCGCTCTCCGAGTGCCCTTCTAGTTTTGATTGATTTTGGTGCCAATCCTCTTGTCACGTACTGGGTGGATTACACTGGAGTCCACTGGAACAGTTCAGTGTCTTGCTCAAGGGTACAAGACAGTAGTTGTTCAAGAAGAAGGAAGCATTTACCTCCCTCAACCAGATTTTCCGGTCGGGGGATTCAAACCAGTGATTTTCCAGTCTGTTTTTCTAATATACAGGCTACTGCCGCCCACATAAAGACTGACCCACTAAAGAGCCACATGAAGCGTCTTTATCTGCATGCTTAGTATGAAGTGTTCAGGCCATCTCCCCAACAACAAGGGGCTGTTTGAGAGAGATAAGAGGGTATGGTATTCTCCTTGTTGGTAATAATAATTAAATACAGGTCATCCCCCTAATGAACAACAACTAAAAGAAAGAAAGAGCAATGCTTTACTTACCTAGTATCATCTTTGTTAAATATGAACAAATAAAGGGGTTCATTCCAAAGATATATTCATTTATTTTGAAATTTTGCTACTTGAAATTCATTGAAACACACATGGTTCTATCCTCAAACACATAGTAACTGTCTATTTTTGAAATGGGTATCTCAATTTGGGATGAAAACTCCTCAAACTGCTCCTATCTGCTTTATATTCATCCAAGTTGTTGTATCATCCAGTAACACAGGACAGCCATCCAGGCTCTGAGTGGCCAGAAAGCACGCTAGCCTTTAATGTTATCTATTTCTGCACATCAAAGCGTCTGCCATCCCTCCCTCTCTCCAACTTCCCCATCACTTCCTGGCCCAATGGCTTCAAAGGGCAACACTTCTTTCAAATTTGGACCCACACAAACATGCTCTATCATCCTGATACATTTCACATCATCTTGCTGCATAAACAGATGTAAATGGAGATGCAGGGATGAGCAGTAAAAACATAAGAGAAACATGCTAATGAGGTAAAACCTCATTCCATGCTCTTAAATTTCCATCCAAACAATGTATTTTACCAAATCTAAACTATATTGCAATTGTCTCTCATATCATTTTTACATATTTGGATCCACTGGCAGCACACTACAAACAGATAATAACAAAAATTGTAATGCTAACAAGTATAAACAGAGAACAGTGGCATTGTTAGTAGCGAGTTAGCTGTAATCTGCAAGTACCTGTGTGTTTATTCCATCATTCTTTGTTAAATCCTCTCTTTTCCTCTTAACCACTCATACATCATCTCTTTTTGTTCCAATGTTTTGGTAGAGATCCACCTTTTTTCACAAGATCTGTCACTCAAAAGCCAACACACAGCAAGAGAACACTTACTTTGCTCCGTAAGGGTCCCTGTCATCAAACAAATCATATTAAATTACTAGGCATGATTGCCCAACATCATCCCTCAAAAGACAATTACCTCTTAACTTTGGCAGATGCTGAGGGAGAGAGAGGAGAGAGAAGGAGAGAGAGAGAGAGAGAGAGAGAGAGAGAGAGAGAGAGAGAGGGTACAATTGATGCAAGAAAATGAGAGACCAAGACTAGAAGGAGGAGGCGGAGGAGGGAGGGAGAGAGGAGTAGGGTGAATACTAAGTGAGTGGAGAATGATTTAAGAGAGGAGGTGTTGCAGTGAGGTGAAAGCAAGGCTCTATATTTATACCCATCCAAGTAGAGCTGGAGCTACAGGGGACTCGGGCCTCTCTTCTTGAGGGATCGGGACAGCGGTGTCTGTCTTCTTATTCTATGAGACAGGAACCAAAATGGATGAGGGGCACTTGGGATCTGGTTGAATTTTCCAGCAGCTGGGTACTCTCTCGTAACTCACCAACAGATGCACTGGCAGATAAATGGCGTTTTTAGATTGTTATTGCATATTAAAGCTGCCATATGCAACTTTTTTTCCACATTAAAATGGCAATAAATAAAGATGATGTATTATACATTATCAATCTGTGTCTGACCCTGTGTGTTCATGCCTATATCCCTCCATTTGGCTGAAATGAGCTTCTGTGTGTGTGTGTGTGTGTGTGTGTGTGTGTGTGTGTGTGTGTGTGTGTGTGTGTGATATGGGTTGTGCCTATCAAGGTGAGGCTAGCAACAACAATGGCGGAAAGCTACGAAAAGAAGAGAGGAGCCAAGCTAAATGTGCAGCAGACAAGGCCTGCTCAAAAACACAGGTGAACATCGGCTTTGCTTTTCCACTCCAGCTGAGAACTGAAGCAGAGCTGGATACTGCCACACAGGTAGGATGCTAGTTGGTTTGCTGCATTTTCTACGTAGCAAACTGCTAGAAAAAAGCCAGCGGTGCTAAATTATCCAAAAGAGTCAGACAGCTCATCAAGATGAGTGACAAGTTTGGGGCGAAAAGTTGCATATTGCATCTGAACATCAAACCTGATTTATTGTTGGTCTATCAACCCTTCAATTGTTGAAACAAGCATTCTCAGCCCCACAGCCAACTACAAAACATGAGGAATTTGGCACCACACAATGAAAACTTTGATTGAACCTTTTCAATGTGCAGTGTAATACTTTCATCTGTATTTAGACTAGTCTTCCTCCTTGAACTGACACCTAAGAGCAATACAGGACATCTACGACCTGCACTATGAAGAATTTTGGTATTAGCAATGAATTGCTAACAGCCATTAACAAACACTGGTAGCATTTTTGGTATTGCTAGTTTGACTAATTCTTGATATTTTACCATTAGTGCATAAACATATGAACAAGCTAACAGGAACACAAAATTATAGTTTGGTTTGGGCCAATGCTCTAAAAAGCCCTTATCTTAGAGTTTTTACTAGCAGCGTTGTCTCCATGTGCAGCTATAGCCTACAGGGTCAGGCTGGGTTAGCATTAGAGGCTCATTGTCTTCAAAGGGATGATCTTGTACAATCATGCCCTATAATTTAATGCTTTAATGATAATGTTCGATGACAAGGTGCTGTTTTACCGTGTGTGGGCCTCATGAGAAATGATGAAACCTTCAATAGCTCCATTAAAAGAGGAGAGGAAGCAAGGGCGATGATTTTCTTACTGTGAGTCGAAAACAGTTCGGCTTTAGGTTGACAGAGTCAGGAGAGAGAGCGAAGTGCCACTAGATTGGTATACCATAACATGAGCCAATCATGGCAAATGAATGTGTGTATCTGTGTGCGTGTGTGTGAGAGCTTGCCTGTGTGTGTGTGTATGTGAGTCACATCATGACTAAAGGTGGATCACCAGCAGTCGTGTTTCCTCAGCATGAAACATGACTAGTGCTACATCTCTTCATGCTGCATAAGAGTGACTGCGCACTGTGATCTGACTTACTCAGAGCTTGAAAAATTAATTGAAATCAGAGTTTGGGGCAGATTTGTTGTGACAGCAGAACAGACCGCAGATGTGGATGTGTGTGTGTGTGTGTAGGTGTGTGTGTGTATGGATGAGCATCATGCATACGTCACAGCGCAGGGAAGTCGCAGCAACAACAACAATGGGTCGACTTGTATTTGACTTGCTCTGTCTTTGTCCTTTCCAAGCCAATAAATGAGAGGCAGGATCTTCTATAGAATAAAAAAGGCTTAATCATTTGGATGGCTGCCCTCTTACTGTTTTAAGTCGTCTCTCCCTATGACACGCTGTTTCATCATTACGGTCTGAATAAAAAGTTGCTACCTACTGTGATCCAACTTACTGAGAGGCAGGGAAATGAGTTAACATAAATTACAGCAGATTTTGTGTAGCAACTTCAGAGGCACTGTGTGTGTGTGTGTGTGTGTGTGTGTGTGTGTGTGCATGCAAGCTTGTTAGTGTGTCCAAAAGGTGAATAGAAAAATGGTGTCATCCAGTAGATTCATGCAGTTTCTCTCTTTCTCTCTATCTCTCTCTCTCTCTCTCTCTCTCTCTCCACTGTCTCTCTCTCTCTCTCTCCCTCTCCCCATCTCTCTCTCTCTCCCTCTCTCTTTCTCTCTCTCTGTCTGTCTCTCTCTCTCTCTCTCTCTCTCTCTCTCTCTCTCTCTCTCTCTCTCCCTCTCTCTCTCTCCCTCTCTCTCAGGCCACAGCTGGGAGAGATGGATGTCATTCTGTGTGGTGATCTATGAGCGTAGCTGTTCGCTCTGACCTACATACACAGAAGGTTCTTGCAAAACAAGATATCCGCCATATGAAAAAAGTGACACCTACTGTTGACATGATTAAACGGTTGCTGCTAGTATGAAAGAAAAACAATTCCTGGCATATTATTACAGCTATGAGATGTCTTACTAAGACCTATATGCTCACATATTTTTAAAGGAAATCACATCATTTTTTGAAGTACTGAGCAGTGATTTTCAGGTCACTGATTATTTTTGTAACTGGATATGTAGCAGATTTTCAAATTAAACCCTCGGCTGCAAAAGACCCAAGAGCCGGCCCAGCGACCACAGGCAGTTAGAAGTCACTGAAACATTGGAATTGGAATGTTCTGTTCCCACTGTCAGTAAATTATTACCATTCAACTTCCCTCTGAGTGGGTCCGGTCACAGCGGGGCAGTTACTCTGCGCAGGAATAATTCTCAAGAGAACAAAATCATACAGAGAAGCCACATGGAAAATAATTCATGTGGAGAGCACCTCCTACCTAACCGCATGGTAAGATACTGTACGTTCTATTCAAGACCCTCGACCTCTTAATCATTTGGAGAGCAACTTGCCCATGAGAGTGATGTGTGGTTGAGTGTTTTGCTTAATGTGGGACTTGTAAAAAAAAAAACCAAAAACACTCAAAAACACACACAGGAAATCGCGCTGACATTTTCTGTTTGGTGTTATGTCCTCTCCACCTGTTGATCCTGTGGCTGCGCTCGTCATCGCTTCATCGCCATGGAAATCAGAGAAGAGGAATGGGGGCAGCGCAGTGAAAACTTGGCCTCATGGTAGGAGGGTGACACTGGACATGTATCATCATCGCTCTCCTCCCACTTGCTTTGTCCCCGAAGAGGAGGGAAAAAATGTTTTCAGAAGCCATGACAGCGAAAGAAGCAGCTTCTCTCTCTGATTGAGCTGCCCAGACCATCTGACTGTGATTTGCAACACCGCCTACGAAGCGCGCTAGCAGGACGTGAGAGATAGAGAGAGGTGGATGACAAGAAGAATGATCTGAGGGGACAAATACCAAACATGATTGGTATCCTGATGAGGGTTTGTTTCTGCAGTGTTCTGTTGTTTTGAATTTAAAAGGGGAAAGAGGTAGAACATGGGTTTCTCTCGAATTGTCCATACAATAAAAGAAATGCATGTCAAGTGTGCTCTTCCATCCTCCTTTAAATCATTCCTGCTTCTGCTTTCCCAAGTACTTAGATACTTATTGTCTCTAAAGAAAGACAGAGTCTCTGCAAATGGAAAAATAACACTGCACAAGACAAAAGATGTTCTACATTTGCCCAAGAATGTTTTGACTCCTGTTGCTGATGTTCTTAGTCTACTTTCCTGATTCCTTTCCTGACACTTGATTAAATGCGATGAATATAAGTTAAAACAGCTTCAGTACACTTGGTTAGATCTGTTGAATATGAGAGAAAAATGCTTCAGTCCACTCGATTAAATGTGTTCAGTATTTGTCAAAAATGCTTCAGTACAGTCAGTTATGTGTATTGACTACTAGTTAAAAAGTTTCAGTAAGTTTGTGAAATGCTTAAAATATGAGTTCGAAAAAAAAACAGTCTGTTAAATGTGTAAAACACCCACCGACAAAACAGCAATTGATTGCTGATCAATGAAGTTTGATGTGATCAGAGCCAAGCTGTGCTGCAGGTGGGTGAAGCAGCTTCTGGCACAGCAGGCGGTCCAGCTCCAGACAGGATCGATTCCTCCCCACAGAGACCAGCGGCCGTCTCTCCCCCGCTTCACTGACTGACTCCCTCTCTCCAGCACAGAGCGCCGCTCAAGAGTTACCAAACAGCGGTTCTCCAGCTCCACATCACAGTGGAAACACGTGTTGCTCTTATGTAGACCCATTTGTATAGAACCACTCATGACTCACAGAGCCACTGGCAAATCACTGAAGGACCACTCAGTTGCTTAAGTAAGCCAGTGAAGAACCACTGGGGTTCAAATTGCTCTGTAAAACACACTTTAAAACACAAAGAACCTCTGAGGAGCCTTCGATTTTAGTGTTGGACTTACATAAGGTTGCACTTACATATTGTAACTTATTAAAAGACATATGATGCCTATAATATGACACTCAAAATGCAGTGTTATAGAAATAATATATAGATTTTGTACAGACCAATTTGGTGGTCACATTGGTGGTATTTGATACATAACATGTAATTGCAATACATTATGATTGAATGTGTTTGATTTGTTGAACTGTCTCTTATTTGATTCATAGCGTTTGATTTATAATGTTTAGCAAATCAAGACATTCCAATTCAATTCCAATTCTGTTTCCTTAGAGCTTGGTGCAGTTCCAATTCCAATTTCAGGATTTTAATTGGAATTTACCATGCATTCTCAGTTCTATTCATGAATGGCCTGAACCCAGCAAACTGTTACAACTACACTCTCTATACTGTCTGTGACCAAATAGCTGAAACAAAAAATCCCCCACCTGGAGCTCAGGATCGAATCCAGTCTGAACTTTCTCTCCTCTGTCTCCCTCTCTGCTTTCCAACTGTCTGTGTGAAGAAATACAACTTGCCAAAGGTGACTGGACTGTCCACTCTCCATGTGTGGAGGGGAAAAACTCCAATTTCACAATAATTTTAACAGGCTTGAAAAGTCAACTGCTTTTCCAGACTTTTTCAAGACTTATGTCAAATATATTTGTGTAACTGAAGCAGAATTTTTCAAAGCAACTTATATAAATATGTTATACAATAACTATAAGTTCATGTAAGTTAATAAGTTAGTAACTATGGATGATAATAACTATATTTAATTTGTTTAATTTGAACATTTTGTTTGATGAGTACATTTCTTCCAGGATCCCCACAGGCCACAGTGTCCCAAAGCCCTCCTCCCACTCCAATTAAAATCGCTTTCAACGAAACACAATTTTAGCTGAAAGTCTGCCTTTTTTTAGCCCGAGTATTTACTTTTTGATGAATAAATTTCCAGCACAATCCCCAACAGACAGCCAAATTTTCCACAGTCTTTCTCCTATCAACACACAGACAGGCCCAGCTGTTAATACGAGTTAATCTCTGTGTCTAACGCCCAAGGCTGGTGCCTGCGCCTCGCTCCTCTCTCTGTCGGAGGTGCTCTATTGGTCCTGAAGGGATTTTTTTGGATTAAGCTGGCATTTATTGTCTCCGGCTAAGAGAAGATGTTCGGGACATAGTCCGATACGCACACCACAGCATGCTGGCTTGTCTCCCAGTTGGCTTCATTAAATAACATACTGTCAGATCACGTTAACTGACAAGTCGTGCGCTTGTGTGTGTGTTTGTGTGTTTGTGTGTGTGTGTGTGTGTGTGTGTGTGTGTGTGTCTGTGATGACTAAGTGTCTCAGAAGGAGACAGCAGGAGTAGGTTCTGCATCTGTTGCTAAGACACAGTCTCTCCTGGAAGAGTGAAGGGCAACGGAGCAGAGGATGACACACACATACACACACACACACTAGTGGCGATATCAGTCCACGTCTATCTCAGTCCGTCGTCTATGCACACACACACATGGATGTCCAGTATATGCGCACACACTTAAACATGCACAAGCATACATGCCTATGTAAACTAGCACACACACACACACATAGAATACATAAGGAGTGTGCGCTCACACACACTCATGCACACACAGGAGACAGTAAAGATCATAAACCTGTAGAAGCACACATGCACACGCAAACACACACAGAATACAGGAGTGTGCACCAACACACACACACACACATACACATACATACACAGCACACATAAGCAAACACACACACACACACACAAACCTCCCCACTGTCACATACAGCCATTATGTTGACAGCTACAACAACAAGATTAATCATTAGAGGAGACAGTGCAATGATGGTGTCAGAGGAAAGGGTTATTATGGGGGTGAATTACTGCTGAGTAAGAGCTGCAATGGCCTTTTTTTACATTATGCCGTGTATGGTGACGCAAAGCATTGCTCCATTAAGGATATAAATAGCAACCAGGGCAGACAGACAGCAATAAAAAAACACCTAAACTAAACCAATGGGAGAAACATAATGGCTTTTTTGTATCCAGGACAGAGGCAAGTTTCAAAAGCAGACTAAGGGAAAATTAAAGAGCCAATGAAACAGGGATGGGAGTTCAGTTCATGATGAGTGGCTGTGATAAAAAAAAGAAAAAAGAAAAAAAGGCAATATGGGCTGGAGTTATGCGAGCAGTAGAGAATGCAAGAAAAATGTGTGAGTGAGTGAGAGTAAAAAACAAAGAAGCAGAGATGAAATATGACATTTTGTATACACTTTGTATACAGCTTTGTGTACACATTGCCTTGACAGTGAGGCTCCTGTGAAGCACCTTGAGTTTAGTAAGTGATGTTAATCCAACTGTTAGACCTGGAGTGAGGATTCAGTATTATACTCTAAAACCTGGCCTCAGGGCTGTTTTGGAAGCAAATTTCTCGTCGGCATAATTTTTGTCCTGTGTTATCTCTTGGACTTCCTTATGGTTAGATACAGTGATTGTCCACCTTTTTCATAATTTAGTCCACATTAGAGCCACAGACCCCATTTGATGAGATTTTGTCACTCAGACCCAAATCTGACAATATTTTTATTGCTGGATATGATTTTGTCCAGAATTCCAAGACTATCTTGTAGGTAGAGAGATAACAGTGAAACTATGATCAAAACAGTCATTCTCTAATTGAGTTATCATCAACTTGCTGAGGACCCCCTGGAACCCCTCAAGGGCCCCTGGTGGTCCCCGGACCCCACATTGAGAACCACTGCTCTACATGACTTACCAACTCCAAAAAACATTTCTCATTTCATGGTATCTAACTATAAGAGTGTTGTGATACAGTGTGACACGACCTGATGTAACATAATGACATTTATGTTCTAACGGATACTTTTATAGAACCCTAAGTGCAAAGATGTTATAGTTGGCACTGGCAAGACTTGAGCAACAGAGCCTGATCAAATAAATGAATGTAAACCAGGATCCATCATTTGACAATGGACCCATATGACCAGAGGATGATCAGTGTGTGTCGAGCATAAGGACTTGATGTTTAGCTGTCCATGTTCGCTGCAGCAGAGCCTGATGAGCGGTGCTGAGCTCCTGGTTGACCGTCTCCTCTTCCATCCATATGCATAAGGCTTCACTTACCCAGCCCCCCCCCCCCGCCCCCCCCCCCCTCTCTCTCCATACACCACGCACTTCCCACAGATCAAAAGGCCAGGTGATGTGTGATATGGAAATGAGCAAAGTGATTGGCCACAAGCCCTCCTGTTCAAAGGCAATATGGTCCGCATCGTGACATCTAAGGACATCAACATGAATAGGAGTGATAGCGTAGTGATAAATGCTCAAAGGGGGCTCTTTTTTGCTGATGGTCACTGGCTGTATCAAAGGTACTGGCAGGGTAATGGGCAGCCTCTTACCAAAGTAGCGTTCCCCCCTTTCATCGATCCATCTGTACCCATCTTATATAAGAATCTCTGTGTTTTGCAAACGATGCTACAGTTGCATAACACGGCAATCAGACGCTATGTTTACCATCTGTTCTCTGAGGTGACTGTGAGAACTGGAACAGTTTACTTTAAGATCATTACTTGTTTCTCTCTTTGCCGTGAAGAATTTTGCCAAAATGTTTTTTTGTTTTTTTTTTCAATATCAGTATTGCAAGGCTAAATCCAAACAATGCTTATGTAATAACAGGAGGTACAGTAGAAAATAAATCTTGAAATGATCTTCAGAAAAATATTTGAGTTACTATATATTGAGAAATAGAAGACAGTTTAAGGAAAAACATTAAAAAAGGAGGTAGGAAGAGATAAGAGAGAATAAGCAGTTACAGATCGTCTCAGTAGACTGTCTGGAGCGACCCATGCTCCTCTATTTTCTCCAAGAGCAAGTGGCAGCAGACATTTTGTGATATCCTGACAGGCTACAGAGGAGAGTGGTTCGGCTCTTAATTCACACAAAAAAGCCTGCTTGATTCTTTTTAGTTCTGGACCGCAAAACCAATTCCTGGTTTGGTGGTTAAACAAAGTCCTCATCTAAAAGTATTTCTCTAAGATTTAGTCTAAGTCTAAGCTTAACCCTCCCAACTTCTGACACTGGCCCTGTATATTCTCCTTTTCCTGTACTGTATTATAACTACAGCAGCAGCTAAACAGAGACTCCCTCTCCCACCATCGCTTCTATTTACTAATCATCTCTAGCAGGAATAATATGAGAGGCATCCTTCTGCATAGGCTACTGTTTGACAGTTATGTCTAACAACAAAGATCAGATGCTTTGTGTTTCACAGTGTTGTAATAAACTTTATCCATCAGGTTTGGGGCCATTCATGAATTGAATTGAGAATGCATGGTAGATTCCAATTCAGCTCCTGCAGTTGGAATTGGAATTGGAATGTCACCCAGCTCTAAGGAAATGGAATGACAGGAAACAGAAATTAATTCCATTAAATTCCATGAAATTCCACTTCTAAGAGAGTTTGTCTTGACTTGCTAAACATTATAAATCAAACACTATGAATCAAGTATAAGACAGTTAAACAAATCAAATGCATTCAGTCATAATGTATGTATTATGATTACTGTTATGCGTCAAATACCACCTGAAAGGTCCCTTTAACATTTTATGATATTCAGTATTGATAATATATAACACTACGTGTAATCTCAGATATGAGGTACGAAAAAAAACAAAAAAACAAACAAAACAAAATTAAATTCAACTTCCTGAAATTCCAATTCAATTCCAATTCTGTTTCCTGTAGGTTTTTTCAAATTCCAGTTCCTCAGTTCCTCAGGAATTGATGAGTTAATTCATGAATTGACCCCAACTCTGTTATCCATTTGGTTCCTGTCTATGCTTTCAAACGAGCCTCTACTGTCCATGAGTCCACGTCTCCACCTGGTCAAAAGCTTCTACCAGTGGAATGATGCAGTGAGGCAGGAAACTAGCATAAGGAGAGTGAGTATCGCTGGCCCACCTGAAGCCCATTTTTTTTCCTCCTAATTAGACTGTTTGTAATTAGCTGACTCTCAAGTATTTTCTCCCTCATTTAAACAGCTGGAATGATGACAGGGTTGCGGAGCGAGAGAGAGGCGCAGGAGGGAAGGCAGGATTTAATCCACACAAGCAGGGATCTTAAACACTAAACTGCCTGAGAGCTCAGCCTGACTTGGATTCAGAAACAGGACCTACTACTCTAATCGGCGCTACAACAACATAAATACAGGATATAAATGAATGTGACTCGCAGGTATTTCAGTACTAATATTATCGTTATTCCATTCTGCTTTAAAGCTGGTACGGCAAAGAATATCAAGAGCTAAAAATGCTTTTGGGAAAGCCAGCCGGCCATATGGAGGATCTTGGGAAGGAACGTCACTATTCACTGGCCGAGTCTCTCAGCAGAACTGCTTCAGCAAACAGTGTAATAAGAAGAGGTCCCTGTGCAGCGAGAGGATAAGAGAGTGCATTGATATATATATTTATATATTACCATATTCCTTGTGGCTTCTATCTCCCCACTGACTAACAAGCCGGGGATATCAAAGCGCCTGTGAGACCAAAGGCTGGTGATGAGCTTTGAGCTCTGCCTAATTGGATGCGGCTGAGGCTGTATCTGTAGCGGCAGAGTGAGTGGCCCTAGGAGACAAGTGTTGACCGCCACACGCATGCACACACACACACACACACACACACACACACACACACACAAACTCCTCTTTCTCACAATTAGGATTCAAACAGCCTCAGGAGTGGGCTCAATTTAATTTCACTTCAGTCCTTTCAGGAAGTGGATTTTCTTCAAAATGCAAATACTGAAAAACTTTCGGCATGAGAAGGTTGTCACATCCAATTGAATTGGAAATAATCAAGCGTGGATGTTCTGTCATTTTGATGTGACTGATTGGATTGAAAAGGAACTGACCTCCGATGTGAAAAGCAGGTTCCACACCTGAATAACATCTTTAGTCTGGTATTGAGTCTTGTGGAAATACAGATAATTTGACTTGTTTCCAATTCAAACCAACTCATTTCAAGAATTTCCTTGAATCAAGTGAAAATGTCCTTAATACTACTGGAGTGATCAACAGCAACATTTATATAATAGGTGAAAGTGCATTGGAAACAAGTGGAATTACCTCACCCCATTGGTAGATTTTTCAACCTTTTTAAAGGAAAAGAAGATTTTAAGACTCAATATTAGACTAAATGTTTTAAGATAGATATTCTCCAGTGCACAGACCTTTCCAAGAGAGAGTATCACAGAGAAACTCTTTCTTCAGGTGACGAGCTGCAGTTACATCTCACATTTATATTTTAAGGCATTTAGGCGATATTCTCACACAGAGTCACAGATGGCAGAGAAAGGAAACATTAACAAGTCACAGTGAGACGCCTGATAAAGAAGCGCTTGAGGAAGAAAACACATGACTGAAAATGACGCTCTTCTCAAGCAGTGCAGCGCAAGTGGCGGAGGTTTAAGGCAGAAAGCCTGTGAGGGTGTGTGTGTGTGTGTGTGTGTGTGTGGCGGGGGGGGGGGGCTGGGCTGAGCAGAAGCCTCCAAGGTGAGATCTAAAAAAACACATCTTCAGAAAGCCCCGTCCCATCAAAGCTCTGACACGCTGCTCGCTAACCAGTTATGATGAGGCGGAACCATCTGCCGCCTGAAACAGCTCAATTACTGCATCCGGCTCCACCTCAGAGACTAAATTCCTCCACCACCTTCACTCCTCCATCCCATCTCCGAGTGAAATCAGAGCACAAAACACATGCAGCGTTACAAGGAAATCACGCAGAGGCCGTAAGCTTAAGTGAAGCCTGCAAATTCTGCTATTATTCTCCTCTCTCGTACGGCAAGAAAGGCTGAAAAAAATCCAATAAGAGCTCCCTGGGCTTCATTCTTGAGGGATGGTTGTTGTATACACTCCCAGACTCGCAGCTCTATTGTGTTGCAGAGCAAGTCACCAAATCCATCAGGGCGCACAACAGGCCTTTCAATAATGAATAAGCTAGAAGCAGAGAAGGTAATAACTCACAGCAAAGACCAACAGCGGTAAATTCCAACAGGAGAGCTTACAGGCTGCGATCCAAAGAGGTGCAGACCAATCTAAAAGCTATAGGTGTTAAAAAGTAAAAAAAAAAACAAAAGTGGGCTTCCAGGTCCCTGGTGCTGTGGTTTACATACGGCTGCTTTGATTCCTCCATCACTCCTCCTCTAAACCTGGGAGAGAACCTGGGAAAAACTAATAGGGAGTGAAGGAGAGAGAGGAGGGCGAGTACATGACTCTGACACACTCGTTTACAACAGCGTTTCTCCTCTAAGCTCCAATTGCTCCTTTGAGTTCTCCTTGGCAAAGCAAAAGACTTAGGACTTTATTCTCGTAAAAGAGAAATCAATAGTTTGTCTGATTCCATCATTCTCTCCAGCCCCCTCTCTCGCCCATCCTGCAGCTCTTTCCCTCTCTCTTTAATTCCCCTCTCTCTTTTTCTCCCCAATTCATTTCTCCTCCTTCTTTCCCCCCCTGTCTGTGATTTTTTTCTCCCCCCTTCTCTCTCTCTTCTGCCTCTCTGTCCCTGGACCATCTGTGTTGTGACGCATGCGGAGGATAGGGATGCAAACCAGCTACTGTGCCCAACCAAACAGGTCATTTACCAAATCTCTATTGACTGCTGTTCCAGTTTCCATGGAGAAATAACCAGTGAGAGGGGAGCGAGGCGAAAATCAATTATTCCCCAAAGGCTCGCTCTCATAGGCTGGCTGTGCCGGACGTGTGCTCTTGCGCATAAGAAGGGATAAAGCTGGAGAGGATGTTATTGTCACGCGGGATATCACAGTGGCAGGGAACCAGGGGGGTACTGATGCTCAAGTGGCGGCGTTTTGTATCCCCTTACCATGAAAAAGATCACAGAAAATTAGCCCATGTGCATGAGCTGTCCAAGCCCAGTTGTGGCTCTGTGACAACATTGTCCTCTGTTGTCCGTGTGGAGCAGAGCTGAGAGGAGCAGGCTGCTGCTGCTGCTGCTGCTGCAGTAACAAACTGCAGCTGCCCCTGCTTTCTATTCTGAGAGATGAAACCAGGACAGCCAAGGAGACAGTGATAGGGTCCCTGGCTAAATGCTCCATTAAGTGTCCCACTCCTCCTCCTGCTCCTGCTGCGCTGTGAGCTCTCTCTCTATCCTGCCTGGCCTGCACAATAGGCTGCACACAAACTGTTGCATGTACTCTCGTACATACATGAATCCATACACAGATGTAAGACCTAAGCAGGCATACATTCAAGCTCACACACACACACACACACACACATACAAATACACAAGTGCATGAGGGGGATATGGCTGCCACCTGTTGGCGGTGCGGTCTAAAGTTCTCCCAGTCACCTTGCTGTCTCTCTCTGAAGCCCGGTGACGCTGCAGCAGACACATTCGTCCTCGCTGTCGTCAGCGGAGTCAGCGGCCTGGCTGCTCGCTACAGCCCGCAAATACAGAAGATCACTGCTATCACACAGCCATGCGCTGCACTGTCCATTTCATGTAAGCCCAAATTAATTTTATGCTATACAAAATTAGCTGTGATTTTGTGATTTATGAGGATATCAGTAAACTGCTAAATCAAAACGAAGAGAAACATTAATTGGGAGAAAAAGAAAGGTCTGCTCTAAGCCTTTTAGGCTTCCTTGAATATGCAGAAACATAATAACAGTTGAAAGCACAAAGGTGTGCAGCTACTGTGTAGCTCAGTATTAGGGATACGTAAAACTGTGTGATGCTGTATCTCCATAAGATGTCACCCTTATCCCTACTTGAAAACAGGCAATCAAATCCATTTCTCATTGATGGAAATCAGCTACTAATGGAGCGCAATCCAGCGACATGTAATACAAATGAAGCCATCAAGCACAATGAGGGGTCATATTTTATGGCAGAGTCCAATGTTTTAATGACAACCATAACCATGCTTGTTGCCTGGGACTCTGCTGGGGATCCAGAAGGAGTGAGACTATGTGGGAAAAACACAGTGGTGTAAAAACCCATTTCTGTCTTGCAACATCGATCTTAAATCATCATCTATTTTGTAATTTTGTTTTAGCCTGCCATGATGATAGCTGTGT